>NC_091854.1:11907500-11922500 GCF_037783145.1 Equus przewalskii | reverse complement strand
TAGCCTGATCCAATTGATTGCGTTTTGGCCTACTATTTTGCGGAATCATGTCGAAGGCAGAAAAACACTAAACCCTAAGTGGCTCTGTACTTGACAGATAACCTGCTTCAAAACAGCGTATAAACTTGTGACCAAAAAAGACTTAATTTGTCCTTATTTTCAGTGGGTTTGCTTTTCCCTTTCAGTGTTTTACATGCTCTACCTGCCGGAATCGCCTGGTCCCGGGAGATCGGTTTCACTACATCAATGGCAGTTTATTTTGTGAACATGATAGACCTACAGCTCTCATCAATGGCCATTTGAATTCACTTCAGAGCAATCCACTACTGCCAGACCAGAAGGTGAATACCCTGTGCTTCCTAATAAGCTTTATTAGAGCAAGTGGGAAGGTTCAACCTTTTTTAACCTAGCAAGGGAGTTTTCCTGGCTGGTTGTGTTTTTGCATGCCCTTCTGAAGAAATGTAGACTCCTCATACCTACGGGCTTCAGAAATACAGTTGATTACACTGTGAATCTTCTGTAGTTAAAAAAAAAAATCCCAACTTGGTTATATCTGTAGCTTCACCGATGTTGAACGTAGTTAATCCCAGGCAGGGTCAAACAAAACATTCAACTTGCGTTGTTTATCCCATTTGACAGTTTTGAAATTCAGAAACATGATGTGAATAGGTTATTGTAGGAGGGAAATTAGAACGTTTATGATAGGAGAAGAGAATAAATGTCTTTGTCATGAAAGAATGATTTCTGCATCAGCAGTCAGAATCCGGACACCTGCCTTCCAAACCCAATTTACGATGCTTTTATTTTTAGAAGAGCAGTCTCACAAAGCATTCCTTAATTCCAGAGGAGAGCATTTTTGTTGATTGGTAGTCCTGTAAAATTTGAATAAGTTATGATTTTTAAAACAGGGTTCTAGCTCTTGCTAATCGTTTTGTGCCACTAACAGCTTCATTAAAGATTATGTATCTTGATTCTTGATCCACAACTGGAAAGTTCTCAGACCGGAGTTAGAAATGAGGAAATTACACAAGTGTACAAATCATGTAGTATTAGAAGGCACTTCAGAGGGAAAATTAGTGATCAACAGTTGTCCAGCACCCCCAGTACTGGATAGTTTTAGATCTATTTTAATCTCCTTAATAAGTCCTATAGCTATGCAAGTGAGTGCATTTTGATAACTGCTGTTCCTAATTTGTAACAATTACTGTCAACCTTCAGTTAAGAGACTGTTCATTCCACACTGGCCCAGAAAAGAGTGAAATGTATGACTCGTGCGCATAATTTTATTCACATCATATTTCATACTGATTATGTATTGATGACATTGATTCATTTACTCTTTACAGCGCCACTTGCATGGATATTAAATCTTATTGACCACAGATGAATTTTAATTTCAGATTGGTGATAGATTTTTCCATCAGCTCTGATAGTATGTTTGACTTTTTCATCATTAACCCAGGCAATCACACAGCACTGAGTTATTGCATTGAAACAAAAAGTGCACACTTCACTTGGTAATTCTTTATGGATTTACAATAGGAACTTCATTAATGTCTGTTGTAAGGATCACAAAAAAACAACATTTATCTGCAAATAGGAATTTAGCAAGCTTCAAAAGTCTCGGGAAAAAATATTAGACTCCTTTGTCTTCTGTAATGCATTTAAATGCTGTGTGTGGGGAAAAAGACTAATATTTGAAAAGTTTTAACCATTTAAAATTTTACCACCACATTTTAGTGATTTATTGTTTTCCCTTACTCAAATTTATGTGATAATTTTAAATATATTTTCTGTTTCTTTATTAAGTAAATGTTAATTACATCAAAATATGCACCCTTTAGTAATGTGAGAAGATACATAGAATATCATTTTAAGAATAGAAGTCTAATTTTTATTGGAAATTAACAAGTCACCATTGATGAGGCATTCCAGGCTTCTTTAAGGAGTGCCAGTATGTGTAAGTACTTATAGACTTTTATGGTTTGAATTGTGATGAAGTGAATTTATAGGGCAGAGTTGAGAACATTGAATGGGTCACATAAATATTTTGAGATACCCATTTCAATTTAGAGGCAAAGCCATTTGTAGTTATACTTGGTAGCCAAAAAAAGAAAAAATGTGCTAGGAATAAAATGGTTGATCTCTTCTCCACCCACTCCAAAGTAAGAGCTTGGTTTTTCCACAAATTATATCTTAAGTTTGTTGCTGGTTTTATACTGTTTCTTTCCCTGACTTAGCCAGGGATAAAAAATGATTGTTACAGCTCACGAACATGCATGGTGAGAAGCAAAGGATGTAGAGACAAGATAGAAAATGTAGCTAGACTTTGAGGCACTGAATGGGGCAATAGCAATGTTAGCGAAGGACTAAGTCTAAAGGACACGTAAGAAACATGAGCAGGGTCTCGCATCACCATCTTACTGAAGTACAAGATGATGTAAATTTAGAGGAGGTAGGGGAGAAACTGGAGAAAAATCTGGTTTACATGTTTATGAGATTTCACATATTGTGCCTTTCATATAAATCTTCTGTTCTCCACACTTTTTCAGCATGGGAGAGGTACGGTGTTCATTTTGGAACACAAAATATCTTAGGCAACGAATAAGAACCTACTAGTGTATGTTTTCTTAACGTTGGAAGCCAAAAAGAGACAGGTGGCCTTCAAAAATTAATAGCTCTTAAAAGACATAAGGTAATAGAACTTAAGGATAGGTTCTCGTCAGGCATTGGTGAGAAGCTGTGTTTTGGGGGTGATGTTAATTAAGAACATTTCCCTGTTGGCATAAATGTCTCACATTTTTGCCCTTGGTGTTCAGCTCACCATGAACACAGTCAATTCACAAGGTAGTTTTAGTAAATAAGGGTTTTGGGCAAGCTGAATGTGGTCCGGAGAGATATTAATGAGAAGACAAGGGGAAGAGGTGGTGAAAACACACTTCCTGGTGGAACATAAACTCCTTTTTGGACCTGGAGAATGCTTTAAAATTATTTTCCCAAAACCCTGTGGTGTTTCTTTTCTGGAGAAGATGAGATGGGGAGAAATGACAAATAGCTCCATTTTATTATTTTCTCCTCTTGTTCTCCATATTTTTGGTAGGGAAAATTGGACATTAATTTTGGCCGTTTTCCTTCTATTCACAGAACCAATTACATTTTTAGTGCATGATGCCTGATAAACACACCCAAGCATCCCCTGGCTTAGAAGTAATGAGTTGATTATTTCTACATCCCTTCTTTAAAGGCAGCTAATAGTATGGAAAGTATCGGCCCCCGTCGTCTGGTCTTTTTAAACTTTCAACCTCCTGAAATTTGTTCCCAGTGTCTGAGATGTAGAGTTTACGTGTTGTTCTGCATCACTGGCTTTTGTAGATCCTGAGAAAAATAATTTTAAGTTTTTAAATCATATAGTCTCTTGACTAAAATCTCAGAACAGTAACATTCAAAGACCTGCAAAATTTTATAGCTTTTATTATTTAAAGGAGGGAGCTTGGCTATCCTCAGGAGGATATTGCCTTCTAGAGAGTTGTGTAAATACAATCAGGAATTGTGGCTATTTTTCTTTTTGGTAAATTTTTGCCTGCTCTGGAATTCTTTCATACAATCAAGGATGATGGTTCCATCTAGAATTATCTGTGCTTTTAACTAAAATAAGAGATCACATCTCTTTAGTTGGAGGAAAATTCAACGAGTGTTCTAGTTTACGCATCTCTTTACAGTGCCCACATAGTTACATAATTGGTGTTGTGTGTGTCCATCATAGAGGACATTTGATGCTCATTTATTAAATATGCTTGCTGGCTGCTGCTGCATCTTTGTTCTGGACAGACAAATTACCTTTCTCACACTGAGCTTCCACTCTGGGGAATTAAGCCTCCACCACTTTAATTAGCTTGGAAGTGGGGGGTTGCAGTTCCTAATAGACTTCAGGCTTTTAGTAAGTTAGGGACAGGGTGAAACGAGAACTTCCTGGGAAGCTCAAAATGTCATTTAAAAACCATAAAAAACTAATATATATTATTTCATTTTGGTAATTGCAAACAGATTGTATTTGACGACTGTGTGGATTATTATTTCTAACTTAGACATTGAAGTTAGAACCCATTGAACTACGTTCTTTAATTGAGCACAAGGCATTAACACATTGCATGTGTTTGATTCATATCACTATAATATTTATGTAATATTAAGTTACATAGCAGATAAGAAATACTAGGTGAAAAGTAGTATCTGAATATTTGTGTGTGTGTTTGTGTATGTATGTATATATATATATATACATATATATATATGCATGTATATGTATACACACTCACACCCCACCATGGGTAGAGAAGGACACGGGTGAATAGATGTCACATGGGGATATTAGAATAATAATACCTGCCAATACTTGTCCAACATTTATTAAGTGCCACGCACTGTTGAAAGTGCTCCATATATATTATGTCTTGTTATCCATACTTTAAAGATGAAGAAACTGAGACCCAGAGAGGTTAAGTAACTTGCAAAAGTTACACAGTTGAGTTTATTAACCCGACACTTCCTCGGGAGGAACTTGGCTCTGAATGTGCCTTTAAGATGCAACCACTAGGCAAGGTGTTCTAATTCATTCCTTTCAGAAAGAAACTTGCTTTTAACAGAGTTAAGCAATTCGTTGTAGAACTTGACACCAGAAACTTTCTGAAAGTCCATTTATTGTCTCATTTTCTCTGCTAGTAAAACTGTGGAAAATGTTATCCTTTAGTTCCTCACTGACGGAGTAAGTAGCGTGGAAGGCTCCATCCAGTCACAGCGGGAAAGTAATCTAATAAAAGAAGATTAGTGAATGGAGAGAAGACAAAAGCAGTCATGTTTGAGTTTAATATCTCTCAAATTTAGCATTTTAGCTAAGATGCCCGTTTTTATTTCTTGCAGGTCTGCTAAAAGGTCAGAGTAATGCAGAATGCGTGCCTTCATCTCAGACTTTGTTCATCACAGGTGGATCCCGTGTGTCTTCAGTAGACAAGTCACCTTTGTAGCTAGCACCAGTGCCAGCTCCATGCCATTGCACCTTCTTTAGTCTTGATTGTCCTTCCCGCATTTATTGGTGTATTAAAATGACTGAATATGAACATTAAGGACTCCATGAACCTGGGCTAATGGGAGACTGTAGAGAAAATGAAAAAAGATCCACCGGAGGACATCTTTGGGGGGAGGGAACTTGGGAGGAGGGAAATGACTAATGAAGCTAATTAAAAGAAGCATTCAAATCTGCTTTCTACCCTCATTAACAATTAGCAGGGCACTGGCCAGAGTTTGTACCCTGTGTTTTACCTTAACAACATTCTATTTGCTCCTTTGTATATTTAAGTGTTGTAAGGAAATGTGTTTCAATCAAAACTGAACATGAGATAAAGGAAAGAGATGTGGCTTTTGTGATATTCTATCACAAATACTTTTATTGTATCTCTGTAAAATACAATGTATGTATGCATGTAAGTGTTCTCGTCCTAATGTTGCTATTCCATGGCAAAGAGAAAAAAAAAGAACGAAAAAAGAAAAAAAATTGGAAAAAAAAAATCAGGCTCATAGCAGCTACTGTGTAGAAATTTCCCCCTACTTCTAATTTGCTGAATGAAGAAAAAAATCTTTTATTTGTGATATTTTCAGAGACATTTGCTCTAGTATGGTGTATTTAAATAATAAAAACTTAAAAGAAAAAATATTCGATGGAGTTTGGGTTTAAGCACTGCTTTTTCTCTTCTGTATTTTGCGAAATTCTAGTTTTTTTGTTCCATATCAAGCTTACTTTAAATCTTAGGGGTTGAGGGAGGAGGTGTGTATATTTATTTAGCTCTGGGCCAATAGGGTATTCTTCAAATTACTTAACCATGCCATTTTTGGCAAGGGTACAAAGCAGCATTTCTAACGGAGGCCTTTGTATGAGTTCAGAATATTCTGTTAATAGCACTTCATTACACTTCTATATCACAGTGAATCTTTTGTGTTTATATATAAATATTTGTTTGATTCTTCAGCTATTTCGTTTATTCTTTTTTCTCAATAGGAAAGCCTTGGGTATTGGTGAGAAGCATGTTAAAGAATGTAGCGTAACCATCTTGTCGTCTCACCAGGTTGATAGCTTTTGAAGGAAACAGCATTTCTAAACCATACCTGTAGCTATTTTGAAGTCCCCTTAGTTGTCAGGGACCCGGAGCTCTTTACAGGCATCTGCCAGGGGTGAAGCAGCCGTTTCCTGGTGAGCTTTCAGACTCATGTGGTCTGCTGTGTGATTTGTTTATTTTCTTTTGCTCTCACACTCCTCCCCTGACTCTGCCTTTCCGTATGTTTGGGGAAGATTTGGATTTTATTATGTAGTAGTCTTGAGAGAATTTAGTTGCTAGTTCTGGGCAGCAGCAGAGTATCCCCAGTAGTGGCCGGGTTGCCTGCGGTGGTGCCCTGTGGAAGCGGGTGTGGGTGCAGGACTCAGTGGGCCCATGGTGGGTGCCGACAGCGGGAACTGCCAGAGTCTGCACTGCAAGGCTTGTTATCTGAGTGGATCTCAACTACAGCTTCTACCATAGGTTAATAAAACCAGGTGTGTTTCCAATGCTGCTTTTAATTTTCTTTCTAAAAATGGCATTTGTTTTATTTTCTCTTGCTCCAGAAAAGCTCCCAGTACAGATCCTCTCTTTGAGAATAGGAATAGGTTCTGTAGAGGGCTCTAGCTCGGCACATCTCAGCTAGCGGTCAGCTTGCTTTTGGGATCTTCTGCTTTGAAAGATTCCAGGCCAGGAGGAAGAATCAGTTGCTCGAGCTGCAGACCTCCTGTAAGAGAACTTAAAAGTGGAGAGTGAAAGTGAATCATTTTGTTAGAGCTTTATAAAAAGAAAATGCAAGGAAAAAAATGAAATCATATAAATAATATCTGTTAGAGTTAGATCCTTGGGGAATTTCTAGGAACTAGTTCTAGTTACATTTTTTTCCTTTAAGATACTTTAAAGGAACGTGGACTCTTCAGAATAGAAAAGAAGAAATGCGTTAATAAGAATGCAAGCATCTATATTTTTGGCATAAGCACTCATGTCCCACATAGTGTAGAAATTCAAAGGAGATAGTTAATAACTTTTAGTAAGTAATGCAGAGTGGCATTTAGTGATGTGGAGGGCTAAGGTCATTAAAGACTTTAAATGAACTATTATATGGCTGGTTCCTCAAGCACTGCTGCGTATTTAATAACGAGCTTCTAAAAGCATTTCTTAAGTTGCAGACCTATAAGATTACAAATGTCACTCATGTTAGTATAATCCACATGCAAGTGATGAAGTCTTCTCTTTGATGTGCTAAATTGGAGAAGGACTAATGGAGCTATGAATATACAATAGAACATATTTAAGTAGTAGTCTTGCTTTAGGTAAAACACTTTCCTGAAACCAGAGGCATTTCAAACAATAAAACCCAGCTCTAATGGGGATGCTCTGTGTGGATAGAAAGCTACTCAAAACACTCAGGTTTATTCTGATGTGAGCAGTGATTGTGTTCCTCCCCTAACCCCAACATTGCTTAGGCAGAAAAAAAAAAATCCGCGAGCTTGTTCACCTTTCATCCGTTGCATTTGTGATGCTAGTGAGATGTACTCTGTTCTTTTGAAAGGACTTACTTAATATTAACCACATCATAGAGCAAGATGGCCCCCAGTCTCTACAAGTAAGTGCAATTAAAAATAAAAGCAAATGTTACTGAGACCTGCTAAACTCCTAATAAAAAAAAATGTTTATGATACATATAAATGACTCAATCATGCAAATTGTCACTCTTGCTAATGAAACAATTTTGTAAAAAGATTGTCCTCTGCAAGGGCTTAATGTTTTTTACCTATCTGTCTAGTTCGATTTACACATCCCGAAAGGCAGGGGTACCCGCACGAAGCCTTTCCAGACCACACCGTTTGCCGCAAGACACTATTTCCCACTCTTCCTGATTTATTAGGAAAGAGTTTAACATGGACTGTAGTGTCTTATAAAATGAGAAAACTGTCACACCAAAATTAAGCCTGTGAAATTGTCATCCTCTTAATATTTTTTTTTTTTAAAGATTTTATTTTTTCCTTTTTCTCCCCAAAGCCCCCCAGTACATAGTTGTATATTCTTCGTTGTGGGTCCTTCTAGTTGTGGCATGTGGGACGCTGCCTCGGCGTGGTCTGACGAGCAGTGCCATGTCCACGCCCAGGATTCGAACCAACGAAACACTGGGCCGCTTGCAGCGGAGCGCGCGAACTTAACCACTCGGCCACGGGGCCAGCCCCTCATCCTCTTAATATTAACTGTATTTAACTTTTCTTTTGCTCGTATTAACATTGATATTTGGAACAACTAACTAGTCATTAGAAATGAAGCTGTTAAATGGCTTTAAATGTCAATATAGTAAGATTCTAATGTGCACTACTATTTATATAAAATATTTCTTAAGGCCAATGAATTATATAACAAACAATGAATCCAAGACTTATGTATCAAGAGACTAGTGAAGAGTTTCTGTGTAGCCTAAGTAATTGTATTGAGAAGAGGTTTTTCCAAAAAGACACCTTCGCCCGGGAATTACATCCTGGGCGCTGATGCGCCTATGACTGAGAGGCCCATTGGAAACAGACAAGTAACAAGTTGATGTTACTTGTCGCTTTGTTACTAAGACCTATTGTCAGTCCACTCAAGTCACAGAAATGTTTATTGCAGTTAAATAGCAATTTGTTTCCATGAAACTGCAATTAAAGTATTACTGAGCAGCCATTTTAGATTGGCAATGCTCTAAACGCATTTTAAACAGCCAGCAGCAACTCCCACTTGCAGAGTCTGGGATCTAACTAGCAGCAAAGTGTAACACATTCACCCATGTTGGGTATCTAGTTAAGAGGCGTCTGTAGCCCTCTGCTCCCATCGTGAACATGCTGAGAGCAATGACAAGACAGGGCTGATTTTTGGAAGGTGAACTTGCAACTTACCTCAAGTGAATACTATTTTCAGTTGTTCAAGAAGTGCTTTATGCTAGTAGATCTGTGCATGTTACCTAGAGGGAATGTTTTCAAGTTCAGATTGATTCTGCTGAGAATGGACTGCAATTCGGAGGCCTCAAGCCAATAATGTACTACAGGTCCTGACATGTTACAGCTGTGTAAACAGGGCCATTCTATCTCCTAAATCACAACTAATAAAGCATAGGATGAAAATCAATTGATTCTGTTATAAGTTCTTTGAATGACACTGGAAAGTTGTTTAATGACTCTCCGTTAGAACGAACAAGCCCGAGTTGAGCCGCCAAAATACCTATTTTAATCGTCTCTCTGTGCAGAGAGGGGGCAGGACAGCCTTTCCTGGGATTTAGCATCACCACCGCCGGATCAAAACCTGCTGGGGAAAGAAAGGCTCTGAACTGAATTCTTCCTGCGGATCTAAAGTTCAGGGTTTGTTGAGCGAGAAAGGTGGAGTGCAAAGGTTTTATTGAAAATGCGAAACATTGATGTAAGATCCTGAGACAGGAAAGGGTTTCAGAGGTGGTGTTTTAAAATGCAATTAGCGCTGAATTCTAACCAGCTTGGAAACAATCATTAGCTCACGAGAACAGGAGGCATCTCACCTTCCTTCGGCCTAGGAAGTTGCCTCCACCTTGAATCAAAGATTTCCATCCTCAACTTTTTCAAAAACAATTTCGTTGTGCAGTGCATCTCTTTATAGGTTCTCACCCATGTTGTTTGAGCTGCGTTTTTTTAAGTAAGAAGAAAACATCAAAGAGTTTTTCCTAAATTAATTTTTCATTTTCCGTGAATTGCATGTTTTTAGGAACTGAAAAGAGAAAATCTGAAGACAAACTGAATTTACAAATGAAGATTAATTATGAAAGCTGGAAAGGAAATTGCTTGCTTGGGCTGTAATTATATACCTTTTTCTTTATTTAAATAAGGTTTGGCGGAGATGGGTGTGTCTTCAATCCTGCATGTCCCTCTAAGGCCTCTGATTCAATTTCTGTCATCAATCATGGGACTTACACTTTCCATAGACCTTACATCTTTAAATATAATGTTTAATATAACAACTTTATCTTGGAGTCTATAATACTTTGTAAATCTACATGTTAACATTTATGATTAACACGTTATCTCACTCAGTCCTCACAATAATCCTCTTAATTATTACTGCCTCAGTTTTACAGATGAGGTCCCTAAAGATCAGGGAGGTG
The DNA here is from genome assembly GCF_037783145.1 of Equus przewalskii. Taxonomy (NCBI): domain Eukaryota; kingdom Metazoa; phylum Chordata; class Mammalia; order Perissodactyla; family Equidae; genus Equus; species Equus przewalskii. The sequence goes on along the minus strand of NC_091854.1, from coordinate 11,912,288 downwards.
ACGTATTAAGCAGGGCCGGGACTAGAGTGAGGTGAATAGGCACTCTCTTTCGGTGCAACATTTAAGGGAGTGCCCCCCCCCCCCAAAATCAGGAATCAAAATAATGTTTTTATGCAATATTTTTGAAAATAAAATTAATGCAAAAACATCCATGATGAACAAAATATCACGAATGTAAATAAAGGCAGGGGCAGTATTCCTTATCTTCCCTTTTGCCTCAGGCTCCCACATGGCTGGGCACTGGTTTTAAGCCGAAAGTGCCAGAACTACTCTTTGAACCCTGGCATCTGGAGCATTTTGGTAGATTTGCCTTATCAATTGTTAGACTGCAACAATGATAAACTTGATTCTGTAAGCTATAACTAGGGTTTTTTCCCCTTAAAAAGCTAACATATTGCGTTTTAATCTTTATCCAACCTGGAATGCCAACTCGTTTAGATTGCCCACCTATTTTAGCGTTGCTCTAAAAGAAATTTCTTTTGAGTTTTGACAAATCTCAGCTACTTTGTGATGAGTAATTAAGTATAATTGATAACAGCTCTGCTCACAAATTCTTGGGGAGGAAAAAAAGCAAGGCTCGTAATCATATTAGTCCAGAAAGCAAAATGGATAAATATATCCCAAATGAATAGTAAATAGTGTTTTAAAAATGTTTGAATGAGCTGCGGCTTGAGTCTGCAGATAATATTTGTGGCAAATAAAAGGTCAATGAATTTGATTATATAAAAGTAACAAATCCTTTTATAAGTATAAAAGAAGTAATAGACACACACAGGCACAACAATTTTTATAGAAAATTTTTACATGTTCCAGTATGATGTGAAAAGCAGACATAGTAACAAAAGCACTAATATTCATGTTTGTTGTTTTAAGATGGGAGAGCACTGAAGTATTCAAATGGAACAGATTATACCTTTAATTACATCCAAACATGATTCTGAGCTGATTTTTAAAATTTTGTTGGCTGTACTTCCTATTTTCCCATTAATTGCTAGAATCTAAAGAGATGTCAAAATTTGTAAATAAGTTACGATAACACACCATTAAACCCAAGCTGCCTTTATTACAAAGAGAAAAATAGTTAAGGAAAAATTTCTACTCAATTTAATACAACATTATTTTGATGTTGACATAAAGGTTAGGGAAAAAAGACTTTTTTTTGGCTTGGATTCTCAACTTTTGTGGATTTTGGTGCCAAAGTACCAGTTCTCAAAGTGCATAATGTCTGTATGTTATTTCATGGGGTGTCTCAGCCCAATGACTCTTTGCAGACACCATCTTTTAATCTTTTATTCTGCTATTGTGCAAAATGAGACTAAACTTAACCAATATATGTTTTTTTTTCCACTCTGAAGACTAAATTACCCTTCTCGTTGGATGTGGATGGATATACCTACATATATTCTCCTTAGATTGTAAGGACCTGGAAAATATGCATAGATCAACACACGACAGATTTAAAACTACAGAGTATCAATTGTAAAGAATGAGATACCATGTATTTATGTGTGTATTATAACCTGAGCTCCTAAAATCAGTAGGTTAACTCTGGTGGCATCTGTAAGGGGTAGGCAGGATTTGCACCAGGTAGTGAGGCTGCAGGCCCCACGTGCTCAACCACTTGGTTATAATACTCTCTCTAGTGTGACTGAAAACCGCCATGCATTCCAGTTTTTCAGCAAATGCCGTCTGTACCTAGAGCTGGATAACCAGTACAAGCAGTAGCCTGAATAATGTTTATCAGTCTTTTTTTTTTTTCTTGGCAGGGGGCAGGAATAGATATTTCTGGAATTTATCATAGATAAAATATTTTCTCTTAAAATTCTAGGCTATGGAGAAATTTCTATGATGAGAAAAAGGGAGTAGGGAGAATAGAAGGAACAAGTTCCTTAAATAAATCGCCCTTTGAGGGAGGATTAAGCGGCTGGCATCTCTCACTGCAGATTGAGAAGAAGTCTGTCTGGGCTCCCCGAACGCCCTCCCCACACACCTTGTGTCCATGGCTTTGTTTGTCTTATTTCTCTGCTGTCATCAAGACCCTCTGCCCTACCCATCCAGGATGCTGTTACTGTGCATGGGAAAACTCACGCTATGCTTTTGTGTACTGCCAGCCCTTGCAAGGCTGTGACATTAGGAGGTTTCAGACATTAGCCATGTTGGCAGTTTTTAAAAGATACAGCGTTGGGTGACACTTCATGGGTGTGTCAGGGAGAGCCGAGGTGAAATGAAAATTTCGACAGAAGAAAAGCAGACGCCAATGTTCTTGATGACGTTTGGGGTACCACCGTGGCAAGAAGCATTGCCTCTGGTTTGTTAAAGCTACAGCCACTGGAAATCTAATCCTTCTCTTCTCTGGAAGTGCAGTAGAGGCAGTAGGGTCGGGAAAGAGATGGAGGAGGTAGGTTTGAGTTTTCTGATTTGTTACTGAGTGAATCAGGCAGATAAACAGGCTTGATTTCCAAAGGACAAGCAAGCCTGAATAGATTTCTGACATGGAGGCACTTAGCTAGGTCTTTCTTCGCGGGCATGAGTGTAATTCACGAAACTCCATCAGTTACCTCACGCTGTAAGCAATTGTTTTTTTTACCCTCTTTAAGTAGTAAAACGTGCTTTAAAATTAAAAAGAAGTGTGGGAAAAGAGATTCCAGCTGACTTACATGCTCTCAAAGGCCAGGCGGTCTTTGCTGTGGGCCGAGCAAAGGTGCAGCTGTAGTATTTTTCTCCCTAAATTGTGTTTTATATTTTTTTAGTCCAGAATTTGATTTCCAACAGGCCCACCAAAGGATTCTGCCTCTGGAATCTCCTTGTTTTGCATGCAGATGGCGTGTTAATGAACTCATTACTGTGCATTTTATCCAGCTCTGGACAGATTTGTGACATTATTTTTCAAAACAAAATGGGGTTAGGCAGTTGGTTGGTTGGGCCTGATGAGAACTGGGTGACTAAGTTAAAAAATATTTCCCAAAACACTATCAACCTGCTCAGGGTTGCTGCTAAACAGTCTGTAAAAACTATCTCTACCCGCTTCACTGCCCCCCAAAAAAGGTTCTTTGATTTCCCCACATTCCTACAGAACTTCAGAACTGTGTGCCTTCCAGGAGATGTGTAGGCCAAGTTCACTCCAAGGCTACATGATTCTGGGCTTTTTTTTTGATTCCTTGGGTATCCGTGGGCATTGTGTGTATCTATGTAACCTCTTTCAGCTTAGCTTTCTGCACCAACCAAGGAGAGACAGTATTCGTTGTTGTCTTAAGGGAACTGTTATGAAAATCAATGATGGAATATTTACCTTGTATTCTGTGCTCTGTGATTTTTAGGACAAAGGTACTCATGTCTCCCCACCTTGCTCTTTTATTTTAAAGCATGTGATAAAGCACATATTGTACTATAATGTGAAATAAGCCCCAAACTGGGAGTCAGGAAACACTTGGAATTTAATTGTAGTCCTGAAGGGAAGTCAAATAGAACCTATGATTAAATTTGCCTTTGCAATCAAATATTAGCCATGGGCTAGTTGTTTAATCTCACTACCTCATTTTGCCCATCTGCAAAATAGGAATTCACTAATAACAGCTGTATTTGCCAATGCATTAGATGAGTCATTAGAAGGTAAAAGGGCTTTTAGATTCTAAGGATGGCACTCTTTCGGATTGTAAACACTGAAACAATGGAAAATACAGTCACTTCTCTGATTTAAGGGTTAATTATAAGGTCTTCAATTTGCTTTGAAAATTATTGTAGCCAACTCTTACCTGTCTTCTCCAAAAGAGGGGAATGATGGTGTAGATAACCCTGGATGGATCCAAAACAATGGATAACACAATTTATTTTTGGTTTAGAGGTAATATGTAATTTTTTCATTTTTTTAAAAAGTCTACTTTTAAAGTCTACTTTTTTAAAAAGTCTACTTTTTTGAGCAGTTTTAGGTTCACAGAAAAATTGAGAGGAAGGTACAGAGACTTCTCATATACTGCCTGCTCCCACCTATTTGCAAGCTCCCCCATTATCAACATCCTCCACCAAAGTGGTACATTTGTTACAACTGAGGAACAGTTGACACATCATAATCACCCAGAGTCCATAGTTTCTGTTAGTGTTCACTCTTGATGTTGTATGTTCTGTGGGTTTGGACAAATGTATAATGACGTGTATCCATCCTTCAACACCCTATAAATCCTCTGTGCTCCTCCTTTGCACCCCTCCCCCACCCCACAAACCCTGGTAACCACTGATCTTTTTACTGTCTCCATAGTTTTGCCTTTTCTAGAATGTCATGCAGTTGGAATTATACAGTATGTAGCCTTTTTAGCTTGGCTTCTTTCATTTAGTAATATGCATTTACTTTTCCTCTATGTCTTTTCATGGTTTGAAAGCTCATTTCCTTTTCGTGCTGAATAATATTCCATTGTCTGGGTGTACCACAGTTTATTTATCCAGTCACCTACTGAAGGACATCTTGGTTGCTTCCAAGTTTTGGCAATGATGAATAAAGCTGCTATAAACATCTGTGTGCAGGTTTTTGTATGGATATGAGTTTTCAATTACGTAATTTTTGGAAGCAAGATAATAATGCTTTTGTTAGGCAAATGTTACACAAAATTTGCAATTCTGTAAACCCATACCAAATGGTGTAGAAGGTAGCTCAGGAAAGAAATGAACATTTATTAAACAATTATATGGACCATGCATTTTTTTCATATGTTGTCCCCAGCATATGACTTTGAGGAATATTTCCCACTCTTACGTTTGCAGATGAGGGAGCAGGGATGAGGTTAAATAACCTGCTCA